>NW_028227273.1:39559203-39564203 GCF_978045245.1 Mus caroli
TAATTAGGTATTTTCTTCATTTACATTTCAAATGCTATCCCCAAAGTTCCCCATACCCCCCTCCACTCCCCTACCCACCCACTCCCACTTCTTGGCCCTGGCGTTCTACAGGGGACATTTTACAATCAAACTATGTGGTGATCTGTCTTGCCTTATATCCAAGACTGTCTCATGCTTCAGTTGCCTCATTCTGTCTCTGACATGATAGATGCTGTCTTCTCTTAAACTGTAGCTCCCTTAAGCTGCCAGCACTCCATGAATACTCCACCTGCCCTTCCCTTACAGTTCTATCCCTGGTTTTCCCTTCCTCTTACCTTGTTGCTTCCCCTCCCCACCAGATTGTCACCCTATAACTTAGAATGATATAACCTGATACAATACAAACATGAGTTAAATGAGAGATTCAAATGGCTCAAAACATACAGGAAGACATAAGAACAAGGTTATTGGTAGTATGGAGCCTTTGATATCTTGAGATTCTTTTAGGCAATCTGAGGGCTCAACTCTCTAAATGTACCTTTGATCCCAGGTATTAATGAATAAAATGAAAAAATACATCATTCCTTTATTCCCATAGACAGGGACTTACTAAATGGATCCCACTTATGCCTTTCTCTTTTGTTTCCTTTTTGTTCATTTTTTTCCTGAGAAATTCTTATGTGACTTCAGCTGTATAGATATATAAAACAGATATACAACTAAGACATTTGCTATTTTTAAAACAAATCTTTTGTGTACATATAATCTTACTATTTATTAAAGGTAAAGGAAAGTTTGAACAGCAGTGTGGTGATGCACATCTTTCTACATCATGGTGTAAGTCTTGGTTGAATGTTTGGTGCTACAGGATGTCCACTAGAACAACTTCCGAGCTTCTCCAGGGGTGACTAGAATTTTCAATTTATAACCTTCAGGATGAAAAACAGCATTTTACATGAATACATAGAAGAAAATATCACTGGCCTGCTAAGGGTAACCAGAAACTGTTCAAAAATTCCATCGTAAGCCCAAGCCAAATATTGAAGTGAAATTCAAGTCAGTAACCATTCAGCCTTTAAAAATTTTTAGTTACATCTATCTATCTATCTATCTATCTATCTATCTATCTATCTATCTATCTATCTATCTATCTATCTTCTTCATCATCATCATCTATATATCTATCAATCAATCATTAATCTATTATCTATCTATCATCATCTATCATCTCTCTCTCTCCCTACCTATCTATAATCTATCTATATATGCATCTATCTATGCGTGTATTCATGTTGGGGGTCATCCATGTATATTGTCTTGTACATAGAGGTCAGAGGATAACCTGTTAAAGCCTTAACTCTCCTTTTGCCATGTGAGCCTTAGGGTTTGACCTTGGGTTTTCAGGCTTGATAGCAAACATCTATACTTATTGAGCCATCTCCCTAGCCTTCAAACAACAATTTTAAAAGCCAAACATTATAACACAACATGCCAAAGACATATTAATTTGATATATACTTAGGAAGGATGATTGAAAACATTAAAAGTCTTTGCTCTTTATAATTATAGCATAGTGTTTCTGTAAGAGCAGAAACCTTGTATGTACAACAAATACTGAATTTTATAACATACAGTGATCTGGAGTCTGACCAGGATTTTTAAGACAGCATTACTGGCATTCTGTTCCATGATATTATGTGCAGTGCATAATGACAGTGCCCTCTGCTCAGAACCATAGCTGCAGTGAAGCCATGTGAAATAACAGAGGTGAGCACTGCCAAAGACACTGTGGGTTCATTACATGTTTATTTTAAATTATCTTTTGGTTGATGAATATTTAGAAACATTTTATTTCTGTCAAAATTTTCTGTGATATTCATTTAGTTATGCTATCTAAATATGGAGTCAACAACCTGCAGGTTGAGATCTGTGGTTTGATCCACTCTTTAAATCTTGTTACCACTTACTTAATTTTTCAAAACAATTAAATCTACAGAAACATTTTTGAGTATATAGAGAAGAGTCAAAGAAATGGACAAAAGACATTAAAATGTTGAGAAAAATGGAAAAGATTGGAGGGATTTCTGCAGAACAGCATGTCTCTGTGTCCTCAGGGAGCCTTTGAGGAAACAAAGATGATGTCTGAAACAGGCTTCTATGGACATGTGCTTCTTGGGATGAGTGGTGCAGGTCACAGATGCATCAGTAAGCTGTTCTTGATCCATAAAAACTGCAGACACAATACAATTAGAGGAAAGCCCATTGGGTGTGGTGTGAGGCACTTACCATTTAAAGACATCCATTTTTTTCTCTTATTCCTGTGAGTCCTATTTTGCCAAATTGATCTCATATTCATTTTTATTTCTTTTACTCTCTTCCATTTGTGTGATATGAAAGTGTCTTGGCAAACAGTCTCCACATTTTTATGAAAATGACCTTTTGTTTGCCAAAGTCTTAAGTTTTTTGCTAACTCTCACCATGTCACAGAAATGACAGTAGGAAAAAGATGAAGAGCTGTGGAGTAATTACCTTCAGGTATGCAGGCTGAATGAAATACTTCCATTTCTGTATGTAGTGCCAGCAGAGCCTCGATGCATTTTAAATTGTCCTTAGAATAAGTACTGATATATAAGCATAGCTACAGCAAAGAATAATTGTGGGATCCAAAACTCCTTCATGCTTCTGACCTTCCTTGACATCTCTACTCACTGGTACTTCCAAGGGAAGAGAGTGTTGCTTGTGTGCACTGAGTAAGCTTTGCTCACTCAGCTGTATGCTGCAGAATAGGATAAAGAATTTCTGTCTTAAATCAGACATTGATTATAAAACAACAAACAAGGACAACAACACAATGCATTGCATAGAAGTCTTGGAATGGGTAATTCTTTCATATTCATTCTTTCTTCCTGTCATACTTGATTGCCTATCATGGCAGCAAAATATGTCTATCTGAAACACTAAAAAGTCAGATGTAGGTCCAACCAATAGCATTTATATCAGGTGTCAAGAATAACTGATATGACCTTGCTTTATTATTTAAATCTGGTCCAGCAGATACAAACTCAAGGTTAAATATTACTCTTACCTTGCTTTTATTATTAGAATTGTAGAGGAAAGATGATCCCAATAATTTTGCACCAAAGAAGTGGAACTCTACAACTGTCTTTTTCACTCCAGTTTGAACTTGAAAGTCAGGATAGCATTTTATGTTTCCAGATACTCATTCCCCATCCTAGAGTTTGGTTCCTCATAACATAGCACATTTCTCTTTATGATAGTAATCTGAAAGCCTAATAACACTGCTGTCTGAGCTCTGAGCTTTGTGTTTTAGGTCAGGCCTGAGTGGTAATATATCCAAGTTGAATGTCAGGTGATAAAGATGAACACTTTGAGTGGAAGATGTTGTTGAGGGCTACCCTTAACAGTGACCCTAGTCCTGCATTCGCATTCCCTTCTTTGGTTTTCTTGCCCAGTTTTCAGCATTTCCAGTCCTCTGACTCCTTCAGCCCCATTAGAATGCTTCTTACTTGCCCTAGCACTGTGGGGGAAGTCATGTTTCTCTTTAACTTCTAACCTCTTCTGTGATATCAAATAACTCTAATACTTTTTTTCAACCATGACTCCAAGTACTGCACTCTCAATTTGATCAGCTTATGCGAGGCTGTGGATCAAATAATAGAAGAGCCAGTGATTTATGCTTGGTTTGGGGCTCTAAGAATGTGGAGGAAGTATGGGTCTGTCCCACCATAGGGGGATGATAAGCAGAGGCTCTATGTAGAGTCAATTGTTGACTCCTACCTCCTTCTTGGACTTTTGTTGTTGAACTGCTTCTATAGTCACCAGTACCAGAAATAAGGCATGTTCCTGATGAAAACCTCAACTTGCTTGCATGGATTATGTCATGATTATGACAATATCATGCCAGAATCTGTGCTTCCTGGTGCTGCTTTGTTCTTGCTCAGAGAACCCTATAATCCTTTCCTTATCAAGCCAAGTCACAGCCAATTCAAGGTTCCCAGTGAAGAGAAGTCTATGTGTGTTCCCCAGAATCACCTTGAACTCTGTTTTCCTTACAACTTTATAACATTAAAATGCCACAGATGTTTTTCCTTTGCTTCTTTCCTGTTCTTTGTTACTGGCTGTTTTTTGTTTTGTTTGTTGATGTTTAACATTAAGTGCCTTCTGTTCTCTCCCAAGATCAGCAGCTCTGTGAGGAAGGTAGATTGAATTTCAGTTTTCAGCATAAGCAGTTATGGATCATAGTTGTATTAGAATCTATTCTACTGAGTAGCTATTAAGTTCCAGCCCCCTTTTCTAGAGGTGACACATCATTTAGTCCTCACAACAGTGCTAAAAGATAAGACACTTCTAACATGCCTGCCTCACAAAGGAAGAAATTAAAACAGAAGAGTTAAAGCAATGTCCAAGGCAATGCAGGGACAGTTGCATGGGGAGAGACTTCATGCTAGATTCTTTGCTCTGGTCCCTAAATCCCATCAGGGAAGGAATGAGCTCAAGCTGAAGGCACATAGTATGTAGGTTTCAGGGAAATCTACACAATTCAGAGGCTTCTTCTAGTGGTTCTGGGTCACTATAACCCATCCAATGCACTGCTAACTGAATCCCTGACATGCTACCAAACATAGAGTGAATTTTTCTGCCAAGACTATTACTTTTTCTCTGTTTTTGTTTGTTTGTTTGTTTGTTTTTGTTTTTGCTTTTCTTTTGGCTGCATAGGGAAAAATGGCAGTTTATTATAGCTTTCCAGTATTCAGCTCTGTGGGTATTTTTAAAAATAACTAAATTAAAATTTTTTTCTGCTTTTTAAGAAAACTATTTAATCTTATTTTTCAGAATCTAGATTTTATCCCTGTTCCCAGTATGCCCTCTGCTGTTCCACATCCTCCTCCCCACCCCCCCCCCTGTCTCCATGAGGATGTCCCCACCCCACCCCACCACCAGACCTCTAAACTCCCTGGGGCCTTCAGTCTCTTGAAGGTTAGGTGAATCTTCTCTGATTG